>NC_137000.1:5966630-5994130 GCF_032717465.1 Coenobita brevimanus | reverse complement strand
TTTTACTGATGGGGTTAATGAGACTATCGTTAATCGCAGCCTTATGAGATGTCTTTTTTACTGAAGGGGTTAATGAGACTATCATTAATTACTTCCTTATGAGATTTTTTTTACAGAAGGGGTTAATGAGACTATCGTTAATTACTTCCTTATATCCTTTTTACTGAAGGGGTTAATGAGGCTATCGTTAATTACTTCCTTATGAGATATCTTTTTACAGAAGGGGTTAATGAAACTATCGTTAATTACTTCCTTATATCTTTTTTACTGAAGGGGTTAATGAGACTATCGTTAATTACTTCCTTATATCCTTTTTAATGAAGGGGTTAATGAGACTGTCGTTAATTACTTTCTTATGAGATGTCTTTTTACTGAAGGGGTTAATGAGACTATCATTAATTACTTCCATATGAGATACTTTTACTGAAGGGGTTAATGAGACTGTCGTTAATTACTTCCTTATAAGATATCTTTTTACTGAAGAGGCTAATGAGACTATCGTTAATTACTTCCATATGAGATATATTTACTGAAGGGCTTAATGAGTATCGTTAATTACTTCCTTATATCTTCTTTACTGTAGAGGTTAATGAGACTATCGTTAATTACTAACTTATGAGATATTTTTACTGAAGGGGTTAATGATACTATCGTTAATTGCTTCCTTATGTCTTTCTGCCGGAAGGGTTAATGAGACTACCATTAATCGCTTTTTTATGAGGCCTAACCTAAGTTGGGTATAATCGCCCCACGGGAGGGAGAAAAAGTATACAGAGCGTTATCGAAAAAAAAAAAAAAAAAAGGAGTTAATCTCATCACTACTATGCTGCCTTCTACATGTTATTTTTCTTCGCTACCAGATGATTTCATTGGACTTGGGGAGTTATCATGAAAGGATCAGGAAAAATGGAAAGCCTTATCTTTATCTGTAAAAAATTGTCCGTTGGCAGCGAGAAGCACTATAAGGGGCGTCATTGGTAATAAAGGAGGCAGTAAAAATCCTAGGCCGTCCAGGTATATCCCTTCCAGTATTTTGGTTTCCATAGAATATAACATTTCCCAAAGGCTGCCTCTGATCGCGTCCTTTGTTGGGCTCTCACACCCTTGGTTACACAACAGTTTTGCCAAGTAGGTCCAGAGGCACCTTTCATTAAGATTTTTTTTTTTTCTATAGTATAAAACTTCCCGGATGTTGCCTTTAAGTCTACCAGTTACTGAACTCTCACAACCTCTGTCACTTTTTTACCGCCACGTAGCTGGTTTCTCATATCCGTTTCCCATGTACAAAGTCGTATAGCCTGTCCATAAATATCCCTTTTACTAATTTATTTGTCCAGACGGTACAAAATGTCCCTAATGCTGCCTCTGATCCCCCCATTAACTGAACTCTCACGCCGTTACCACTTTTTCCCCGGCCTGGCATCTGTCCCACCACGGCAGCCTTGACCGCCGCCCCTTTCCCCTCCTTGACCTTTACCGTCACCCCGACCCGTCCACCTCCCGCCAGCCGGACGTCAGCTTATACACACACCCGTTAATGTCGTACACGTATGACACGAGTACAGTCAGCATAAAAAGTCAGGAAGCTTTTCTCTAAACAAACTTAGAATATCAGTGTGATGAGTTCGCACCAACTGACACCCCCTAGTTTAATACAGTGGCATTGATATACGATCATTCCCTTATACGGCCGATACGAATTCAACACTTTTGCATTGTACTATCGTTTTCCCCGCCTTCTATACAATCACTGCGATGTTGCGATCATTTCTTGCTTATACGATCGCCGCAGCATTACACTTGTTATACGAATGCATCAGCATCGTAAAATGGGGGTGTGCCGCACTGATCTGTGGCCAGCTGAAGTCACCAGTGTGCGTTGTAGCATATTCACCTTAATTTTTGAGGACTATGGAGAGAAAAGCAGAAGAGGTGACAGTATTTTTTGTGCCGACTGTACATTTCGCTGGGCTTATCCGGGTCCATCTGGCTGTCACAGTATGTCATTAGGAAGCCATGCCACACTCTAACAAATGACTCGAGTTCGTAAGACCTACTGTACCTTATTTACACCAACTTGGCGTAAAATTGATATCTCTCCATCATGATTGCTGAGTTGTAAATGTTAATTAGTAGTAGTATATGATGTTAGTCGCGAAGAAGTGCTTTGGAAAGGATATAGAACGGCAACACTGTCCTTTACGCCACTGAGCTACGTAAAATAGCCTGCAAAGGGACGAAAATCTTGGTCAGAGTGAAAAGAGTAGTTGTTTGTCTATGCTTTGTCTTAAGGTTTCCTGAGAGTACTGGGATAATTTTTGTCCCTCGCTGATATTATTACTTTTTCCTTCCTCTCTCACTTAGGCCAGAAAATTCTTTGACTGAGCATTTCAGGGACACAAAAACTATTCGCAAAACTTTCCGGTACTAGCATTTCCTGCACAGTGCGGTGCGCGTGGTCTGTGTTTTGTATACATGTTTTTACTCATGGTTACATCTGAACTTTCACCTATCACACTTGAGAGCATTTGTGGCAACATGTTTGTAGCACATTGTGAGTGCACTCGAACTCTAATCCCAGCATTCAGTTTAATCACTTTAACCGCGATAATTTACCTTGAACTAAGTGTACCACTAATGGAACATTGTGGGTACTTTTAATGGCATACGTCAAGCTGGGGCAGTTTATCATTTCTCGACTGAAGGGTCAAGAAAGCAGCAATAATCATTGGGAGAGTACTTCATCCATCTTCCATGGAGAACTTCCTCGTCATCTTGTCAGTAAAATTCAGCTAAAATTTCCGTCATATCAGAACTGGATATGCTAATGTTCGCCGCACATTTTGTTATAATCCACTTGAGCTTGGGATCGAACCCTGGCTGTTAAGGCATTCCCCCCTGTGCCCGCTTGCCGAGGTACAGAAAGCAGAGTTCACGTTCCTCGTGGGTGGGATTCTCCAACGTTTTTGCTTATTTGCTCTCGAAACGAAGATTTGTTTTGGAAGGAAGAACTATAGGCATGGGGAAATTCTGCACTCCCCTTTCCTTGTCCTTTCTGCAGAAACAGATATTACCTACGATAATTTTCCTCTCGTAACAGCTCTTTTTTTTTTTTCTTTTTTTTTCAATAGGGGGACAGGAGATACGGGCAGACACCACACTCTCATTGCCTTGTACCGCCTGCAAAAATAAACCATGCTCACGACTGGCAACTGAAAGTACAGTAAGTTTGATGAATACGCGCCATAGAAACAAAACAGTTAACGAAATCTGAAATATTTGCACTGTCATCAAACAAAACGTGGCATGAATGGACCTGCTTGCATTTTTTTTTTCTTATCATTATCACCGTCATGTAGACCTCTTTCCCCACATTCCACTGACCAGAGCGGTTTTTTCCTCTCTTCAAGAAACAAACAAGAACCATGATATATATCAGCCAAACCCTCTTTCTCATTCTCAGTGTTCACATCTGTTATATTTCTTCAGTCTGTGTGTTCCTTAATTTTCTTACTTGCAGAGCAGGGCATATGAGACCATGTTTTGCGTGCTTATTTGCTTCTTTTTCTTGCTTGTTGGTTGTGTTCTTTTCCGTGTAGTTCTCAGAGAAAAGCTTTATTTAAACGTTAACCACGTCCATCTTCTCAAACATACAACACCCATTCTCACAAGTTACAGGCCATTATAGATCTTTCAATTTAACATGGCCTCTTTTTTTTTTGGGGGGGGGCTTTTTCAACCATAACTCGATGATGGAATAACAGTACTACAGCTCCACATCCTTAGCACTTTGTGATTAGCACCATATTTTAGTGTTAATCTCCCGTTACAGCTCAGCATTCAAGATAGAAAGATGACAGTTTTAGGGCAAATTAAAGTGGAAAGAATATACCTCCCGTCCTTCCCCAGAACGCATCACCTTCCTGGTCCGTGCCACAGATACTTCTCCGGCAACCCCCCCCCCCACTTCTTTTTTTCCACGAATACGGAGGCGAAATTACTGACTCAAACCTTATTACTATATTTCGTGGTCACTCATGCCTCACACAATCGCTTAGTCACAGGAAGATAAAAAATGAGAGGTAAATTAAGTAACTCATTGGCAGAGTAAGACAGCATTGTGATTGTGCGTGTGTGTATATATATATATATATATATATATATATATATATATATATATATATATCCATAACACTGCTTCATAACTATCATCATATTTTACTTAAATTTCCTGTTTTAGCTTAGCATTTAAGACGGAGAGATGGCAGATTAAGGCCAAGTTAAATCAGACAGAGTATAATGTAATTTCTTGTTACAACTCATTGTTCAAGATGAGGAGATGGCAGTTTGAGAGCAATTTAAAAACGGAAACAGTGCAGAAGTATCTAATGTTAACAGCATCCCGTGACAGTAGCAAGGCCTATAGAGATTCAAGTCTCATCATAAATTTAAGTAATTCTTTGTGCATGAAGAACATTTTCCAAGGCGTCTGCACATCAGTGTCATTCTGTGGTGATATTTAAACCCAGCCGCAGAAAAAAAATAAAATCGGACCTCAAGGGTAACACAAGTCACACTCTGTACGTAAGTGCGTAAGAAATGCACTACAGTCATGTACGCGGTTATTTTCTTTGTTTGCAGCAGCAGGAAGACTGAGCAGTGAGAATATTTGACATTTTAGTTCCAATTCCAAGCGGGTAATTTAGTTCAAGTCCTGGAATAACAGTTGTGAAATTCTCATGTCGATGCTTAAGCCTTTTTCTTGTGGGTTCTTACCGCCTACGTACCAGCTTAATTTAAGTGTTAGGAATGGTTGCGAAACTTCATGTTGATAGTGACCTGACATTGCAGTATATATATATATATATATATATATATATATATATATATATATATATATATATATATATATATATATATAATTTTTGGATACGTTCAGGTATGACGGTGGTGTTCTTAAAAAGGAGAATGTGGAAGTTTATAGAAGCATTTAATTTCATCGTTCGCGAAACAAAGCACTGAATGCACTCTGTAACTTCACATACAGATTTATCACACCTGATACAGCTGTTGCATGAATATCCCTCAGATATTGGAGATGTCATACAACTTCATTCTGTCAGTTTCATTTCTGCTTAGAAGGGACCTTTGGTAATTAAGGGCATAACCACATCAACCCGAATGGTCGTCTCCATTATTATTTGGATAGCTGAGAGTTAGCCGCAATAGGATACAAAGTGCATCCTCAGGCTAAAAGGGCAAACAAAATACAAAGTGCATCCTTGACCTGAAGGGGTAAAGTCAACGGGCAAGAGAGTCTGTGCACATGGTAAAGGGTAAAGTCAATGAAGGTGAGACAAATACAAGGCACAGACGGTGAAGTAGAAGGTAGCGGTGGTTGTCAGTGGTTTGGCGAAGGTTTGCTTGTGATTGTTGCGGACTGGTGTTAACTTGTGAATACCCGCCTCGCAAACTCAGTAGCAGTCAGTGGGGCTTGAACCCACGTCAAGCACGTCCCCCAAACATGAGGCCAGTACCAAACCTACCAAGCTACCGAGCCGCCAGTGCACGTGGTCAAAGCCTATATGTATATGGGTCCTGGTCAAAGCGATGCTCAGCGGACCACGACAGAGCACTCAAGGCCGCGACCCTCTCTGGCGACCAGTGCAGGACGTCCGCTCTTTCACAACACCGAGTTAATGGCACCCGGTCCACTATTACCCTACTTATTTCTACACGGAAAAGATGGTCATTTCACTTCCCAAGATACGAATTTTGGCTGAATAGGGAGCATTTATCCTTTCTAGATGTTTCAGTTTGGCGGAAAGGTTAGTTAATGTTCTTCTCAGAGTCTTATTTAGGCGGAAGAGGTTATGTTTCTCTTCCCCCTAGATGCTTATGTAGGCGGAAATGATGGCGCATATTTCTCCTTCACGGATTCTTCTTTTGACGTCTTCCACAGGGTCATACATATTAGTCAAGCCCAGTTGCACATAAATTACACCGAAGATTTTGTGCAGCTAGGGTCGAAACGCATTTTGGTGGTGATATATAGCACGCGAATGGCGGAAGTCGTGGTGAAAGAGAAAGTAATGGATCCCAGTAGAGGCACAAAAAAGGGTCAGCTTTGATGACCGCAGATTTTTACCCTGTTTTTTATTTTTACTTTAACCTCAGTGTTATTTTTATTATCATTTTTATAATTTTTGTGACGTTCCAATGAGAGCCAGTCAGGCATGTCTTTAATGGATCAGCTGTGATTCAGTAAAATTATTCCTTTTCACAAGTCGCTTTTTGTTTTTGTTTTTTTTAAATCCATGGACAAGTACAGATGATTGCCTATATAAAGCTCTACTGTTCCCCTTTTCCCTCACTTTTCTGTATCATTTGCATGTAAAAAAAAAAAAAAAGTGGTTTGGAACAGATCCCTGACTTGTGACCAGAACTGTTTTATTTATGTATTTATTTACCAGATTTATTCATCCATTTGTTTATCTTTCTGCCTGTCTTTCTATTTGTCTGTCTGTCTGTCCAGCTATCTATTTGTCTGTCTGTCTGTCGTTGTCTCTCTGTTTGCTTATCTACTTATCTATCTATCTATCAGCGTGCCTCACAAATCACCCACCGTAAGAGAGAACACTAATGTATACTGCCGAACCCTCTCCCAGGCCATCAATCATCCGGACATTCATAGCCATCACACCCAACAGAGATAATGCCACGTATTCGGAGTAGCGTTGGCCATTTCCTAACGCCTCTTCTTTACCGATTTATTCTTCATATTACAACGCAGTACCTTCTTCATGGTACTGGATTCTAGTTGGAGCTGGGCCAACCCTAACACCACTTCGTTATTGACATTCTACACATTGCATCCCAGTGTCCTCCTTTATTCTATAAGTGTAAACTATGTCGATATTAAACCGAAATAAATAGCACAGAAGGGAATAGCTACTAGAACGCGCCACACCAACACACTCCCTGTATTATGGACTCGTAAAAACCCGTGTAAAAGGAATCATAGTCACATTTCCTGAGCGCCAGTAAACCCGCCTCATTTAAAATGATGGTGTCGTTTTCATTTTACGTTCGTCGGCGCCAAGTTCGTCGTAAAACCTTCTAGAAATAGAATAATGATCTCGTTTCCTGAGCTACCAATAGATGCGCCAAATTTGAAATCAGGTGGATTATTTTTATTATGCTCGTCGGCACAAATGTCATCGTAAAAAAGATATTAATGAAGAAAACATCAGTACCGGTACGTTTCCGTGTCGTAACTTAGATAGATAGAGAGATAGATAGATAGGTGATAGATAGAGAGATAGATATTTGCACTGCAGGGAGAACAAGAGGCATTCAAAGATTATGCGCTCTCAGTTCTTGTCCATTCTGCAAGACAATCCATAGCACCGACAGGAAGCTTATTTATGCCCATGTATCAAGGCCCTATTGCACGTGGATTAGGAATTTCAGAACACCATTTCTTGGCGATTTATTCTATACATCACACCTCAGTATCGTCGTGTATGTTAGTGATACAAACTGTGTTGACATTAAAAAAAAGAAAAAAAAAAAAAAAAAAACAGGACATGGTCAAGGCGTAATGTGCAAAATAAGTCGATTAGGAGGAGATGTACGAAGCCTCAAAAATAGCATACAAGAGATGGCCAAGGCATAATCAGACTCATCATAATCTCGTTTTCTATGCTGACCATAAGGCGCCAAATTTAAAAGCCCAGCATCGTTTTGTGTTTACGCCTCGCCACACAAGCTCAATCTCGGGCTGATCAAAGAGAGGTCAGGCTGCTGGGCGGATTCTGATCTTTATCCCGGAGACCAACCTACTTCCTAATACTGAAATATTGTCTAGTTTTTATTTTTATTTATTTACTTATTTATTTGCTCCTATAGAAAATGGAGTGGCTGGCCTTTTGATTAACCTGTATGCCATCTCTCTTTCTCTCTCTCTCTCTCTCTCTCTCTCTCTCTCATACACGAAAACAGAGCAAAGGAAAGATCAAACCCAGGCTTGGAATGAGATCAGTTTAGGGAATATTACCAATCGCGCTGCCATGACCCAGTTCTTACTCCGTTGTTGCCATCACCAGACGATTTTATTCAGCTTTTGAGAGATTTTTTTTCGAACTGGAGGAGTTAGATGTAGCCTTCATTAACCCCCCTTACTGCCATAGTTCTTTCACCTTAACCTGGCGTAGATGTTTGTCCCCTTTGCAGTTTATTCCACGTACCTCAGTGGCTGCATAAGACAGTGGTACGGTTCTACATCCTCTCCGTAGCACTTCATCGTGACTAGCGCCATTGTCTATTGTTATTTTCTTGCTGTAGTTCAATATTCAAGATAGGGAGGTGGCAGTTTTAAGCCAAATTTTAGTGAACAGAGTATAGAAGTCTGTACTGAGCTGAATTAAACCGTCTGGCGGTAGCAGGAATGAAATATAAAATAGTCATCTGATTCAAGGAGTTAATTTCGTCAAACAAGCCTATACTGCTCTTCCTCAGCATCTACCGACATTCCGATATATCCTAACAAGGACATTCGCCCACTGCTTGACCGGCGTCGCGCCATGAAACAGTCAAAGGGTGGTGGAAGAATTGGTGGTGGTGAGTCAAGGAATGGGTCGGATGGGCGGCAATGTTAATGGGTGGTGGAGCTGTGGCAGGAGAATATACCCTGTGAAAATGAACTTTGTAGGATTTTTTTTTTTAGTAAAGGTTTAATTAAAACATCATGCAAGAATGAAAGGGTCTGGGACGGTAAAGAAATGAGCGCGGGAGGCAAAGTATGGGTGGCATGAGCTGGAATTGTGGCGCGGGGTGGGGATGGGCTATGGGAGTGCATCATGTGAAGATGGGTGCTGTAGGGCTAATGGTTTAAGTACGTTACAAGTATTTCAGATTTATCTCGTAACAAAAATAACAAGATAAGCTCACGTTGCTTTCATATGCCTGACAGAAGTACCCCACGTTAACGCCATCACACCAGGCCTGAATGAGAAACTCATAACATGGATTCAGTATGGACGGTGAGCATTAGGGCCGAAGCAGTGACATATAAAGGTGTGTGGCATTGCTGCTTTAGCTTCTTCACAAAATTACCCTTCTGACTCTTCTCTTTTCACTCAAACATGGTCTAAAATTGTCAGCTGTCCAAATTAAATGCCGAGTTTTAACTAAAGATTAACTTTTTAATATTCTGCTAGTCATGAAGAAGTACGATGGAAAGGATGTAGAGCCGTAGCATTGTCCATTCCTGCCACTGGAATCAGCTGCAAAGGGACGTAAATATGGGCCAGGTTAAGGTAAAAGAACTATAATTGATCAATACATTTAATAATGTTATGTTTGGAGTAAAAAGTCTGCAATTAAGTGAACATAAGGCCTTTCTTGCGGCTCTTGTTTTTACTCCGGGTTCCGCAAGGTGATTTTATTCAGCTCATTATAGGTCATCCGGTGAGAATGTTCCATAAAACATTGGTAGTAAAATAATAAATTGGTTCATAATTTCTTTACTACGATGGCAGGTTTTATTATTATTATTATTATTATTATTATTATTATTATTATTATTATTATTAATCATCATCATCATTATCATCATCATAATTATTATTATTATTATTATTATTATTATTATTATTGATTATTATTATTATTTATTATTATTATTATTATTATTATTATTATTATTATTATTATTACTATTATTCCTAGAATGTGATTTTATTCAGTTAAGTACAGATCTTCGAGTGCGAGTGGGTTATCCCCTTAAATCCGGTGATGTACTTTTTAGTTTATTCTTGCTGTCACCAGGCGATTTTGTGAAAGTTAGGAGGGATGTGTGATAGTGATGGGGTTTGTTAAGGCTGTATCTGTCCCTTCCCGTTTTAAAAATCACACTTTAGCTGAATGATGTCGTCTGGGGATAGCAAGAATAAATAAAAACATGAACGAGGCTGCAAGGAGTCCAGCACCCTCTCCCACCAACTGAGCTAAGGGCCGAATATCTGACTTTTCCCCTCGACCTTGACTGTCAACAGATTACTTTCAAAATCGCCTTACTTCATTTTGTTACCCATTAACCATGCTTTGACCTTTCCCTGTGACCTGGACCTCATTGGAATCGTCTATAGCACGTTTACTCTAACCTGACAAGGATCCTTAACCCCTTCCAGCTCGGTTGATGACCAAGTGTAATCAGACTGGGGAAGCGAATTCAGTAACCTAGAAGACTATTCCTTACCCACGACATAGTTTTCAAGTTGCGAGAGGTACCCAGTTCCCACAGATGAAAGCAAGCCAGCAATAGTGGTAGACAGTTAATCCTTTCACTACGATGCCGCCTATATTTTACTCTTGCCACATCCAATTTATTTTCTTCAGCGTAGGAGAGGCAGGGAATGAATGAAGTGAAAGATGGCACGTGTATGCATGAAGGACAGGTGGCATGCAGGCTAGACAGACAGACTAATGGTGCATGATAAATCTACATTATTTATCATACATCAGGCATGGGGATCCTAGGTGAGTGGGTGGAGGCGTGTTTGGCGGTGTTTGCATGTTTGGTTATGTGAATTTTCTGGCAGGTCTGTGTTTCTGTCGCTTCAGTCCTGTGTGTGTGTGTGTGTGTGTGTGTGTGTGTGTGTGTGTGTGTGTGTGTGTGTGTGTGTGTGTGTGTGTGTGTGTGAACCCTTTCAGGCACCAAGAGCCACTCAATTGCCAACCATAAGTCATTCTTCCGCCCGACGAGAGAAAGAAAGAGTGTGTGTGTGTGTGTGTGTGTGTGTGTGTGATACATAAATACACATACCGCTCAGAAATTACGGCCCATTCTTAGTAGTTGTGCTCCACCATTAATAGAAAGATTCCCTGTAATTATAAAGGCTTAAAAACAGAAGACCACAGAAAGAGGAGGAAGGGAGTGAAGGAGGACAAGACATTATATTGATCAAAAGTAACAGAGATGGAGACCATTTGGTTTTGCCTGCGTTATGTTGTGTGTGTGTGTGTGTGTGTGTGTGTGTGTGAGAGAGAGAGAGAGAGAGAGTACAGCCAGAAACAGGAGCAGTAAGGGAGGTAGTGACCTTGACTGGAACCTGTTACAGCGATCTCCGTCCCTTGGGAAACTCGCCTCTGCTTCCGTATGAGAACCCCCACCCACTGCCCAGCACGCCACTTCACCCCACCCCACCCTTCTCCACCCCAACCCACCCTACCCCAACTGACCTCACTTCACCCCTCCCCTCCCCTCCCCTCCCCTCCCCATCCTCACTTCACCCCACCCAAACCCCACTCCTACCCTTCCCCTGCCAGCATAACCTCACCACACCCCACTATCATCCCACCTATCCACCCCAATTTCACTCCACTTTTCCCTTTCCTTCCCTACTTTATCCCCACCTCAGCCCACCCTACCGAACCCCACCCAGTCCTCCCCTTCCCTACTTTACCTCAGACCCACCCACATGCCACCTAACCCTACCCCTGCTAAAATAACCTCACCCCACCCATTCTAACCCCACTTCACTTCCTTATACCCCACCTACCTCACGCTACCCCACCTGGTCACACCCTTTTCTCACACACGCTCTACTCTGTCCAGTTTTAGTTGGCTTAAATGTGCCATCTCTTGATCCTGAATGCTGAACTACAGCAAGAGATGAACACTAGAATATTGTCCTAGTCACGAAGAAGTGCTGTGAAAAGGCTGTAATTCCGCAGCACTGTCTTGTTCAGTCAATAAACTACGGGAAGTAAGCAAAAAAAAAAAAAACACGAATATCAACGCCAAGTTTAGGTGGACAGACTATGAATTTGTCTTCTCATGAGTATTAAGTTGTTAATCCTTTTTTATACTAATGCGTATTTTTTTTTCATTTCTCAATAGTAACTAAATCATCATATTTTCCTTTTACACTTTACACTTATTTGTATCCTACACATGATACAATATTTTTTTTTTTTTTTTTTTGGGGGGGTAAAATAACAGTAGCATTGGATATTAAGTAGATTTTCGTTATTTTACTAACATTCTAACCACTGACTTGTCGCATAATTGGCGGGAAGATAGGGGAGCTCTTCTCTGTTTATTAAAGTTAAAAAACGAATAGAAATTCAACGTACATAAAAGTAAAACGCAAGTGGAAAGAACCTCCACTATTCTGACATAAAATAAACCAATATTATACAGGAATATATTTTTGCATTTTGATGGCAGTAATTCCAGCAGAAACATATTGACAGAACATAGACGAGCGTATATATATATATATCGGTGAGAACCTTTCCTTCCTTTCCATTATTTGATATACAACACAGTAAGGTTTTTTTATTTGAAAAGCATAAAGAACCAGAGCTTGCTAAAGTTGCTTCGTCCGAAAAAAAAAAAATGAAATAAAGGTTGAAATAACGAGTCAGACTAAATACTGGAGTCATTTCAAGGTTCTTCGACACATTGCGATTCAGTTACTGGAGGTCATAGGGAGGGGGAAAGAGAAGATTGAGGAAGACAGTTTCAGGGTTGATTAGTTGTATAAAAGAAAGACTGAGATGATCGGTCACCACATACATTAAAAAGGTGCAGTATCATATTTATGTCCTTCTAGCCAGAGAAAATTTTTTAACCTACCACTCTCATATAAGCTGTCACATCATAATTATACATTCGACCTACCATTCATCAAATCAGAAACTTGTCCTGTGGCACAAAATATACATCGCTGGCGTCAGGATACATTACCCTTTATGATATCAAATAAGAGAAGGACTACAGAGAAAAGCGATTGTAAAATACCGTTGGGCGTGTTCAAGAAAAAATAAATTAAAAAAACATCAGCGTCTAGACAACTTCCACACTTTGTAGTTCAGATTTTCTCTAGGCTGTATTTTTGGTGGCATAGAAGGCTTCGTAACACCACTTCCTTGGCGATTTATTTTGCATATTGCACCATAATATTATCTTCCGCGCTATTAAAATCATCATCTGTGCAATTTATATCGTTTTATTATCGAACATACAATACTATACTGGGGTGTAAAGTGCAAAAGAAATCACAAAGGAAGAGGTATTACGAAATCTCCAAAGCCACTTTGAATATGCCCCTCTGGCCAAGAAGGTGCTCTCAATTCTACCCGACGGGAAGCGCGCGCGCACGCGCCCCCCCCCACACCCACACACACACGCGCACACACACCACTCACACACACACCACTCACAAACTATACTTCCTATATGACTACCTGTTTTGAAATTAGTGAATAACTGGAAACACATGCAAGAAGAAGTAGAGAAGGAGGAGGAAAGAAAGAAAGAAAACGTATAGCTTGCATGCATTCTCACTGCCCTCGTAATTATGAGTGCTATTACAATGCTGTAGTTAGTTCACCTTAACGTGGCCCAGATTTTCGTTGTGCTGCAACTTATTTCACGTGGCTCATTTAGATACGAGATAACATGAGAGAGAGAGAGAGAGAGAGAGAGAGAGAGAGAGAGAGAGAGAGTATTGATGTTTAATGTACAGAATAAATCGCAAAGGAAGAGGTGTAAGGAAATCTCAAAAGCCACTTACAATACGTTCCTTTGATCCGTGGAAGAGTGGCTCGTATGTGAGGGAGAGGTGGTAGGTTGGAGGATTCGGTTTACCTTGCATTCTATTCCTTTTTTTTTTTTCCTTTTTCTTCCTTTGGCAATTTCCTCTGTCACTCTTCGCAGGAAATTAAGGACGAGACCAGAGGATTTTTCCAACGTCAAGGACAGATACCAATACATATATATATATATCCTGGATTACTAAATTATCATGTCCGGGCCGGGAATCCTATGACGTTGACAGTGACGTCAGAGCCTCATGACTAGCCACTATAATGTCACGGTGCAGCCGGCCAGTAGCAACTCGCCACGTCACAGTTATGCGGGCCAATAAGAGCCTGCCATGTCACAAGTTCCCTCGACCACAGTGCCACGGGGAAGATACCAGAGGAGACGAAGAAAAAATGTCCTCCAATTTAACAGCCATTATTTATCTGCTTTAGGCATCGGATTCACAAAAGGCTGAAAATTATGTATACTGAATTTAACCTGTCCACTACAAGGAAGTCTTTACCGTTTTCTTTTTTCTGTTGTTTTTAAGGAAATTATTCTGCTTTGGTGGGAGCTTTCGCAGTGAAGGGTTTAATGAAAGCTACAACTTACTCATCAAGTTTGAATCTCCTGAACCGAGTTAGATTGCGTGATTATTATTATTATTTTTTTTATTATTAGGCCACCAGCTGAAAATGAAGGAGGTAAGCAGTCTTTGTCAGATTAAAATAAACGCGCTAGTGTGAGTGTGTATGCTGAAGGCCTCAAATTTACCTTCGTCATTTGGCAGCGGTTAATTCCAGTTTAATCTCTTATTACAGCAAAGCATTCAAGATAGAGATAACAGTTTTATGTCAAGATGAAGTGAACAGAGTATATTTTGATTCTTTGTGCAGGAGGGTTCAAGGAGTGCTGGGGTTAATTTTAGTTTTAGTCTTGCTTTTACAGTTTAGCAGATGGACAGATGAAACTTTTAGAACAAGATGAAGGGACCAGAGTTTTGTGTGTGTGTGTGTGTGTGTGTGTGTAGGGTGGCAAGGGTTGTCTCGCCTCAACGTAACCTTCGTCATTTGGCCGTGGTTAACGGGAGTGTCGACCGCCCAGCCCGACACTCCACACCGGTGACATTTGATCCCACTCTTCGATTATGCTTCTTGCCCCTCGTGCCCTCTCCTCCTGCCCCCTGGGACTCTCTTATTACCATCTACGCCAATTTCGCTTTTTCATGTTCAGCGTTTTTTGCCGAGCGGAGCAGTATATTCTGGTGGGGACAATATTTCACATCATATTTCATTTCATGCTTCTTACTTTCCTCTACTGGCAGATATTCCTGAGCTGGGAGAGGCTTGGTATGTCTCTCTTCTCAATATTTCACCACTTTTGCTTCTTACATTCCTTTGCTCGCTGATGTACTTAAGATGAATGAGACATGGTATGTCTCTCTGCCCAATATATCACCACTTCTGCATCTTACTTTCCTCTTCTGGCTTATATGCCTAAGCTGAGAGAGGCTTGGTACGTCTCTTTACAGGTTCACTTCAGGACAAAGTTTCGTCAGATATTTCCCCATTTCTCCTCTTGACTTTCCCCTACTGGCTGATATTCCCAAGCCGAGAGAGAAGCGTGGTATGTCTATCTGTCTGATATTTCACCAACTTTGCTTCTCACTTTCCTCTGCTGGATGATATTCTCAAGCTGAGAGAGGCTTGGCATGTCTCCTTGTAGTTTTATTTAGGGACAAAATTTCACCTAATATTTCACCTTTCCCACGTCTCAGTTTCATGTGGTGGCCAATATTCCCAAGTTGAGAAGGTTTGGCAGGTCACCCTGCCTAATATTTCAACAGACCTGCTTCTCAGTTTCTTCTGCTGGGTGATATTGCTCAGCTGAGAAAGGCCTGATATAACTCTGCCTAATATTTCACCACTTCTGCTTCTCACTTTCCTCTGCTGATTAATATTCCTAGGCTAAGAGAGGCTTGATGTAATTCTCCCTTTAAAATTTCGCCACTTCTGTCTTTCCATTTCCTTTGCTGGCCAATATTCCTAGAGAGAGGCTTGGTATGTTTCTGCCTAGTTTTTCACCGCTTCTGCTTTTCACTTTCCCTGCTGACTGATATTCCTATGCTGAGAGAGGCTCCGTAAGCCTTTCTGATATGATGCGTCAGGGAGGAAAGTTCAATGACAGATAAAAGTTTGACGAACACCATGGATTATACCGCCAACTTTTGTCCCTGATTGTTCCTTTCCTTTCCTTTTCGTACTTGTCGTTTGTTACATTACTGTCTCAAATTTGCGACGTGGAGTCGTATTCTGGGTGGCATAGGAGGCCTCGTGGCACCTCCTCTGTAGCGATTTATTATGCATATTACACCTTGACATTCTCTTGTATGACAGGCATATATATCGTCGTAACAATGACATGCTTACGTCAGCAACGTACAAGAAGATATTGAGGGATAATGTGCATAATAAATCGCCAAAGAATAGATGTTACGAAATATCCCAGAACCACACAGAATTCGGCTTGTAGAGTAGCACTTGCAACTGTGGTGGTGACAGGACCGGCACGACTGATATTCAGGGCTGTGGCAGAAAAAAATATCCACTTTTTAAGGTCCTTAAAACCTTGTATCTCCAGCTGACGAGTTGGCACCAGCTTCACACACCTAGAGTTGAAATTCAAAATGGCATAGAGGGGTTAGTTATATCCTTTCCTTTGCAGTATATACTGTAGAGTGGTTCTCAGTTAACGTTCCATTGGAAAATCACCTAACAAAATCTTTTGTCATGCGGGAACGGTTCAGTCTGCTGGTCTGGGCGTAGGTGTGGTAGTGGAAATAGGAAATTGATAAATGATACAGGTTAGACACTGATGACGTTGGCTGAGCTGGCCCCACATCACACGAGAAATACCGTGGCGGAGTGGAATAGGAGCGTTACAGGTGGACCAGGAGTTCGAGCCCCACTGACTGCCACTGGATTTATGGGTCGCTCACATGCTAACACCAGTCGACAGCAATCAGTTAACCATACTTACACCATACCTCCAGCTGCTACCACTATCCTTTTTACACCATACCACCACCTACTACGACTGTCTTCTATGCACCATAACACCATCTACGACCACTCTCCTCTGTTTCATCGTCTGTGCCTTGTATCTGGCCAGCCCCACCGGTCTCCTAACACCCTCGTCCCCATGCCTTTATCCTTGTACTATAGAGAATCATGGGTCTATCGTCTTACCCCTTTTCTCTTCTGTTGACTCTTGGTCATTTTTCTTCGCCGCAGTGTTGCCGCATATGCCTCCATAACTGTTACCCACTTTGCTACGATGGCGTATTTTCTGTTTTATCGCAACATACAGACGATTACATTCAGCTCGAGAGAGAGAAAGAGAGAGAGAGAGAGGGAGAGACAGACAGACAGACAGACAGAGACAGAGAGAGACAAACTGACTGTCAAACTGACAGAAACAAACTGAATGACAGACACACAGTCACACAGACAGACAGACAGACAGATTTCATACAAGGAGTTATATATAGCCTTAATTAATCCGTTCACTAGTATGCTGCTCCCCAAAGCTAAATAGAAAAAAAAGGCGTGTTGAAGGAATTAAAATGGCCTTGGCTTTCACGGCCTCTGAAGCTGTACGTCTTGCACTCTGAGGGTAGAATTTTAAATGGCCTAAGAGATCACGTGACACCTCCTCCCTAGTGATTTATTCTCTTTAGGTTACTGATACAATCTGTGTCGATATTAAAAAGATTTAAACAACATATAATAGAATGTGCAGGTGCCACTCTAGTACGAAAGCATTTTTTTGTCAGGTCAATAAATGTGTCTGAAAGTTGCAAAACACACACACACACACACACACACACACACACACACACACACACACACACACACACACACACACACACACACACACACACACACACACACACACACACACACACACACACACACACACACACACACACACACACACACACACATTGGACTGAACGCATTATTTTTTTTTTTTCCCAGCTGGCTCAGTGTCAATATCTCGCTTTCTCACACATTCGCATATATTCTTGGCCTTCCCCCCCTCCTCCCATCTTGAATCTCACATTATACCCTTTTCATCAGCTAAGTCACATCTGTCCTTCATTGTGACCATACCATTTAAGCGCACACTCCACTACCCTTTGCCCAGTGCACTTCCTTATTCCACAACTTTTACGAATTGATTTCTTCTGTCCTGACAATGCATACATATCAAGGCAGTCAGAGTATCAAGATTAATCCCTATACTACGAGAAGTCTTTTTTTTTTTTCTAAGCTGGTTGTAATGTTTGAAGGTAGTGAGAAGAAACCAAAAGTAGTCGTCATCGTAGTGAATGTGTCGAGAAATATTTACTTCCTTCAGTCCGATTATGTAGTTTCCATTTTTATCCTTACCGCCACCAGACAACCGTATTGAAGCTGGGAAGGAGCTTTGGTAGTGAAGGAGTTAATGAAGGCTATATCTAACCCTCGTAGTTCTAGAAGTCTCTCCCAAGCTGAATAATATCATCTGGAGATAGCAAGAATAAGCTTTAAAATACATCATCGGACTGAAGGGGGCGGCTTGAACACGAGAGGCCTTTACTGGGCTGAATCGGATCGTGTGGAGAGAACATGTGTAATGTTTAAAAGGCGTTACCGTTATAAAGGGAAAGTGAAGCCATCGAAATATCAAGATTTAGTATTCCGATATACTTTGAAAGTCTTGTCGAGTTAAGTGCATACATAAGATAAATAAATAAATAAAAGAAAACTGAGGCAGCCAGGGTCCTCTCAGTGTGGTGTTATTCTCCCTTTCTCTCCTTTTGAAGTGCAGGACGAATTGTTTGAGAATACTTAACATCGTACTTCAGAAATAATATATGCTCTGTCAGTCATTAAAATAAAAAAAAATCTACTACTAGACTTAAGTTATAGTCAATCAGGAATACTAGTCAATCGAAATACGGGTAGAGCCAAAAATCAGGAAACATAAAGGATAAATGTAACGCAAGTGTGCACTGGAAAGTATGGACGTCACACTGAGGATATCATGCAGCGTGTCCTATCCAGTATGTTTCCCCAACATTTGACTCACTTTGTAGGTAGAAAAACATTTCCCACATTTCATCGTTCTGTGTTGTTGAACTTCTTGGTAACGATGCTTCTTTTGGACGGAAGGGAAAGTACAGGAAAATGCTTAACTTCTTTGCTACCACGACATTTTTCTCTTTTTCTTGCCATCTCCAGACAATTTTATTTCGGTTAGGGGGGACTTTTCGAGTGGGAGGAGTTGAATTATAGCCCCCATTAGCCCCCTCATTACGGAAAGTCTTTCTGAAGTTGAATAAAATCGTCCAAAGATAGCAGGAATGAACAATAATAAGGGATCATTGCAGTGACAGAGTTTATCTTTTATCTACTCGTTCTGCCCTAGCTAAATAAACCCATTTGGTAGTAGCAAGAACAAACATATGAGACTCCATCACAGCAATTGTAATTAACTTTTCAGTACGGTTATGCTTCGGAAAGAATAAATAAATATATAAATAATGAATACATAAATAAATAATACAAATCCCAAATAAGTCTAAGGCAAATGGTTACCAAACTTGGATATGAAGCAGTGAGATGGTTTGGCCTAGTTCAGTTTGGTTCCAAGGTCATGGTCAAATTACTGAACCTGTCATTTCATTCTGTGTGTTTATTATTTGGGTTTATATTTTTAGGTGCGAGAGGATCTCTAGGAGCGTCTGTGTCCGTCTGCCTGACATTAATGTTTTTCGGATGCTTGGTTCTGCACCCCAGTAGACTTTAACGAAGCCACACCTTAGCATCCTTTCATACCACACTTCAGTATACTACCCTCTCACACCACACCATACCATATCATTATTCTCTCACACCACACCATACTATATCATTATTCTCTCACACCACACCATACCATATCATTATTCTCTCACACCACACCACACCATTATACCCTCTCACACCACACCACACAATAACACTATACCTTCACACACCACACGACACCACACAGCCTATCACCTTATTACATCGCACCACATAATCACCCTACCACACCACACCACACATAATCACCCTATACCACACCACACCACACATAATCACCCTACCACACTACACCATAACACACTTAATCACCCTACCACACAGCACCTCACATAATCACTACCACATCACACCACGCATAATCATCCTAAACCACACCACACCACACATAATCACCTTACCACACCAAACCACAACATACATAATCACCATTCCACACCATACCACACATAATCACCCTACCACATCACACATAATCACCCTACCACACCACACATAACCACCCTACCACAACATATCATCACACCACACACTATCACCCTACCACACCACTCCACACCACACAAAGGATATTAACAGAAGAGTCCCGAAGCTCCCGCATCTGATACTTATGCAGTTATGTTTACTGCTGTTTGGGGAGACGGAATACATTAAGGCCTTTCAACCCGAGGACGTCTTTCGAGATTTGGTTCTTGCCACCACCTGACAAATCCTTCCTGGCACCCATGTATTGTTGTACTGGGTTTTGGATGATGATAATGATGATGATGATGATGATGTGTTATTGTTTCAGGCGCACAGTAATGATAGGAGAGCTAGAGATTGACTGGAAAGGTATATGGCAGTGGAGGTGACTGGAAGAAGTAGTAATGATGATGATGATGATGATGATGATGATGATGTGTTATTGTTACAGGCGTACAGTTATGATAGGAAAAGTAGAGATTGACTGGAAAGGTATATGACAGTGGAGGTGGCTGGAAGTAGTGACGATGATGATATGTTATTGTTAAAGGTGTACTGTTATGATAGGAGAACTAGAGATTGACTGGAAGGGTATGTGACAGTGGAGGTGAATGGATGAAGTGCTAATGATGATGATGATGATGATGATGACGGCAGATGTGTTACTGTTACAGGTGTACAGTTGCGGCAGGAGAACCAGAGATTGACTGGAAAGACTCGAAGAAGAAGTAGCGATGATGATGATGATGATGGTGGTGGTGGTGGTGGTTGTGGTGGTGGTGGTGGTAAATGTGGTACTGTTGGCGACATGTAGTTGTGATCGGAAAACTAGAGATCTATTTTTCTTTGTCATTCGCTTCTTGTTACCTTTTTACCCACACATTTCTTCTTTACAGTAACAGCCAGCATATATCCATTGCATAACAACAGCCACATCAGTTTCGGTGTGATGAAACTAGTAATAAGTTCCCATGGCAACGGTATCCAAGATCAGGACAATAATAGAACGACAGGAGAACAAGAACCAGAACCAACCCAGTAAACAAGAATTATCAATACAAAAAACTAAAACGTTGACAGTAGCTCCAGCATCAATAATAACAACAACAGCAACGACGACGACGACAATGAGAACATAATAATAATAATAATAACAACAACAACAACAATATCATCTACTACTACAGTACTACCACTTGTTACCACTACTACTACTACTACAACGACGACGACAACGACGATAAGAAAGTAAAGACGAGAAAACAACAAGACATGCGCAACAACTGTAATAACAAAAAGATAAGAACAACAACAACAACAACATCAGCAAAAATCAACATCAAACGAAAACAACACCAGTAAGAACGAAAGCAACAACCAGTTTAATCAACTTACCCAGACAAGGTAAACAGTCATCCTCGTCATGTTGGTCCCTCTTGAAATGTTGGTAGGAAGCGATGGCGGTAGTTTAGGTGAAGCACCCAAGCATACCCCACTGGCTTGGCACTCCTTCCCCCACTCCTCCTGGCACTCTCACTTCACTGCTGGTGGCACTTGAAGCACTTAAAGGTGGCACTGTGACTCATTTTCCAAAAAACCTTGGAAGGGGATAACACATTTCGTTCTTTCGGTCAAAAACGGATTTCGGGTAATTTCTTGGGGATCGTAAATGTCGTGGAAAACTGTAACTTCGCGTGAGATTCCTCAAGACATTTTTTTGTTATGTAATTTCGCAGTTTTCCTGAAGTGAGTGGAGTTGCAGGATAAAACCCTCACGCCGAATGGATGGCTCGCCGAACTTCGCTAAAACGCACGGGACGCTTTAAACGAATATTTGATTTTAAACGTTCGGCGACTCCAGGTCCAACGGGTGTGGCGGGGGACGGCGGGTGGTGAGGGACAGGACCAGGGCACGAGTGAGTGAGGAGCCGAGCTAGCAGACCCACCCTGGCTGCGCTCCACCATCTCAAGGACGCCGGGATCAGCTGGATCAAACTCCTACTCGCATGATACCTCTGGCTTTTCAAACTCATCGACTGATTGGTATGGGAATTAGCGCCATTTTAGGGTGTTGCGTGAGTGAGGGAAAAGCTATAAACCAAACTAATGCTTGTTTTTTTGGAAAGCAGGGAATTGAGTTGGATGTTACTGTTATCACGCTCGTTCGGTGGCCGGTGGAAGTGGAGCAGATGACGGGAGAGGAGCAAGGGCGTGGCGAGGGAGCGAGTCCACCATACACACTCTCGCGACCTTCACCCTTATAGCACTCTACCATACAGAGCCTCGCCCCACCCCCTCCCCCATCCTCCTCCATCGCCCTACACAGTCACATCACCCTTTTCAAACAGAAAATCACCCCCTCACCCTATGGTCACATACAGTCACATACACCATTTCCAAAGTGACACCCCTTTCTCAAGATGTGACATAGTTGTATTTGCCGTATTTACATAACTGTTAAATATATTTTGCCTTTAGTGTGTGTGTGTGTGTGTGTGTGTGTGTGTGTGTGTGTGTGTGTGTGTGTGTGTGTGTGTGTGTGTGTGTGTGTGTGTGAAGGTACTCTAAAATTAGTGCATTCCACTACGGCATCTCCAAGCGTCTTATTTGTATTCAGTTATTTCCTGTTCTTGCTTTTTTTCTTTTATTCCCGCAGCCAAAGGACATATTTTTTTTTTTTTTTTTTTTTTTTTTTTTTTTTAGTACTTCTCGACATACAATACCTCACCCGATCTTTAGGTTGGAAAAGGGCTCAGGGTGGTTTTATATTGATGGTGTATATATGGGGGAGATTTTTTTGTAACTTTAGCCTATATGGAAGAGGCTTTATTTTTTTTTAACCTTTGAACGAGGGAAACTTTTTTTTCCATGTACTTTTTTTTTTTTTTTTAACTTGTTAACGGGGAGACTTTTTTCTTACATTTGAAGGGTTGAACTTATGTAGATTGAGAGTATACTGGTCCGGTAGTGGTGGTGAGGGGGGAGGGGGCAGTGGTGGTGATAATGGAGATGGTGGTGGTGAGAGTAGTGGTGAAGGTGATAGAAGTGGTGACGGTAGTAGTGATGTGGTTAGTGACGGTGGTGGTGTTCTTGATAATGGTCATGAAGATGGTGTACTGGTAGTGATGATGTTGGTATTGGTCGTGGTGGTGGTGGTGGTGGTGGTGGACTTGACAACATTATGGTGAATCAAGACCACCTTTCACTGTGAGGCATGTGTAAGATCACCCCACCTTAAGGATACATGGCAGACTAGAAGGCTATTCATGTTCACATGGAGGCTTTACATAATCAAAAGCCTTCCACTCATCTCTCAGGGATTCGAAGAAGACGATGGAATAGTACCAGATTTACTGTTGGATATACTGTAGGAACAGATGTACAGAAAAGGCTAGCCCACTTATTAACTCAGTGTATAAAAAAGAAGAAAATGCAATAGTTTTTTACTTTACAAAAAGGCGACTCAAAAGATCTGGTAACTATCGACCGATTAGCTTATTATCAGTCATTTACAGACTCTTCATTAAAGTCCTTACGAACAGAATAACAACAGATTTGGAAGAAAACCAACCTCGTGAACAGGCAGGATTCCGAAAAGGGTATTCGATTGCTGATCATCTACACACAGTATATCGGCAAATTGAGAAAACTACAGAATATAATAAACTACAGTACAGTGCTTAGGTTCTGTTGATTACGTAAAAGCTTTTGACTCATTGGATCACATAGCAATTATAAATTCATTGCAAGAACAAGGAGTAAATGAAAACATTGTAAAACTGCTCGAAAACATATATAAAAAGGGAACTGCAACAGTTAAATTACATAAAGACTCGGAAGGGCGTGCGTCAGGGAGATACAATTTCACCAAAATTATTTACAACATACCAAGAAAGAATTTCCAGAAAGCTTGATTGGGAAAACAAAGGAGTAAACGTAGATGGAGATAAACCATTCGAGATTTGCAAATGACATTGCCCTAATCTCAAAAACAGCAGAGACAGTACAAGAATTGTTAATTGACCTGAACAGAGTAAGTCTCAAAGTAATGCTAAAGATGAACCGGAGTAAAACTAAGATAATGTTTAATCCACACACACCAAAGAGCGTCATCAGAATAAGCGAAGATATTCTTGAAGAAGTCGAAGAATACAGTTACTTGGGGCAAATACTAACATTAACGAAAGACCGTGATAGCGAAATAAAAAGATGCATTACAACTGGATGGAAAGCTTTCAGTAAACATTATGATAAGTAGCTTGCCGTTATGTATGAAACGAAAAGTATACCGGTATAACGAGTATAATTTTAGCTATGACGTACGGTTGTGAGACCTGAAAACTAACAAAATCGATTAAAAATTAACTAATCCGCTCTCAGAAAACAATGGAAAGTTCAGTGTAGGGAATATCTTTAAGAGACAGAAAAAGTTCAACATGAGTGAGAGAGCAGACTAAAGTAAAAGACATTATAGAAGTTATAAAAGAAAGGAAATGGAGGTGAGCAGGCCATGTAGCAAGAATAAGGGATAACCGATGGAGAAAAAGGCTGACTGACTGTACACTAAGAGATGGTAAGCGTAGCAGAAAAAGGCCAGACAGGAGGTGGAGATATGAGACAGAAATTTGCAGGGAAAATGTGGCAGAGATTGACTCAGTCAAGGAATTCGTGGAGAAGGTTGGGGGAGGCCTTTGTTCAGCAGTGGACTTTTAATGGTTGCTGATATATATATATATATATATATATATATATATATATATATATATATATATATATATATATATATATATATAAGGAGAATATCTTAGTGTCTGTCTGTTTGTATGTCCTCAGTGGAAATCGATGTGCAAATAGAACTCTCTAAACAGCTCTGACAGGTGTAATTTTTTACGACGAATTTACGTGTTTACATTATCGTTGCTAAGGTGGTGCCCCTGATGGCCAAGATTAAAATAAACAATCATCATGGTGGAAACATGGCAGCCAATTACCGTAGAGTTTTTCGGTGGAGTGGGTGCGTATGGAGGGGTAGCGTAGGTGGGTTGGGTGGGAGGGTGAGTGTGGTAAGGCAGGGTGGGAGGGATGGGTGGGCATGGTTGAGTGGGTGAGCAGGATGGGTGAGTGAAAGTGGGCGAGTGGGTGGGCAGGGTGGGTGGGAAAATGGATAGGTGGATAGATTGGGTGGGTGAACAGGGTGAGTGGTATGGGTTGGTGAGTGGATAGATGGTGGGAAAATACCATAGCAGGAATAGGTTCATAGAGAATAATATATCCCTTGGGAGATAGGTCCAAGAAGGAACAGTGGGCAAAAAGGGACCCCGGGGGTCTTCCCCCACAGGGATAGTGGCCATCCAGGGATCCAGGCAATGCCGGTAGGCACGATCATCGGGTTTTACCCGGACAACACAGGAAACCGCTGCCAGAATGGTATATTTTTTCAATAGTTTAGCTTACTGTTTACTTGAAGGTTTGAAATCACCAACACACACACACACACACACACACACACACACACACAATAGATTAGTATTTGTGGTATGGTTGAAATCACCACACACACACACACACACACACACACACACACACACACACACACACACACACAGAATAGCTTAGTATTTGCGATATCGTTGAATCGGTTGAAATCACAACACACACACACACACACACACACACACACACTAGCTTAGTACTTGTGATGTGATTAAAATCACTACACACACACACACACACACACACACACACACACACACACACACACACACACACACACACACACACATAGAATAGCTTAGTATTTGTGATATGGTTGAAATCACTACACACACACACACACACACACACACACACACACACACACACACAATAGATTAGTACTTGTGGTATGGTTGAAATCACACACACACACACACACACACACACACACACACACACACACACACACACAATAGATTAGTACTTGTGGTATGGTTGAAATCACACACACACACACACACACACACACACACACACACACACACAGCACCTCTCTCTCTCTCTCTCTCTCTCTCTCTCTCTCTCTCTCATGATTTGCATTAATGTAGTAGGTGTCAGTCCAGCCTACCAGTCCTTCACCAAGAGCCTTGACACTTCCTCACAAAAATTTCTCTTTACTCTTTTTTTTTATTATTATTATTTCTCATTTTTATTCTTTATTTACTCTTCTGGCTATTCATTTTTTTTTTTATTCGTGTGTTTATTTTCTTATACATCTCTCTCTCTCTCTCTCTCTCTCTCTCTCTCTCTCTCTCTCTCTCTCTCTCTCTCTCTCTCTCTCTCTCCAGTCCGGATGACGTCCTTTTAAGTTATTTGTTGCTGCTTCCAGAGGCGTTTTTCAACTTATAAATGGCCTCTCGTATTCAGAGGGTTTATTTTTCCTATATCTGACCCTTCCAGTTAGAAATCTTAAGCTGAGAGAGAGAGAGAATGATCGGGGGAAGGCAAGAGTGAAATGAATAAAAATTAAAACCCCCAGACTCCATAGGAAACCCCTTGAATTCGGGTGACGTCCTCGAGTTTATTCGTGTTACTACCAGACGATTGCATTACGCTTAGGATAGACCCCCCCCCATTGAAGAGGTTATTACTCACGCAGTCACGGAGCCAGAACTTCTATTGCTTTGCTTGACGTGTGTGTGTGTGTGTGTGTGTGTGTGTGTGTGTGTGTGTAAACAAAATAATTCAAAAATTTAAGTCAACTAATAACCAGTTTTGGTGAAGAGATAGAGGGATAACCTATGGAGTGACCTGTTATACCTGAAAATAATATGTCTGACGTCAGGGTCGCTGGGCCAATAGTCTGACATAGCAAGATCAACTTAAACAGTTTCCATTTGAATTCAAGAACGCTCAGTCAAAGATCAGGGACACAGGGTAATGTCAGAATTTGACCTTTGTGTCTGTGTGTGATCAAAATGCACAAGATTTTATTTTTTTAATCTGATTTCGACCAAATTTGGTGAAAGGACTGAGGATCAGGAAAAGAGCTGAACTCTTTTTTTTAGGACAGTAGGTCTTAGGCCACGGTCACATGGCAATTTCGACTTAAACAGTATTTATCAGATTAACACGTGGAAGGGTTTAAGGTGAAGCAAGGATGAAGGGACGCGATTTTGAGAAAAATCGGTCAAAGATCTTGGTCAGGGAACAGGGTAAGCGAGAACAGTTTTGATCTAATTGGACCAATCTTGATGGAGTGTTAAGAGTCAGTCACGAATGAATTATTAGATTTGGAGAGAATCTGGTCAAAGATCAAGGCCGCGGCGTAGAGTAAAATATTCTTCTCTTAGATTAGTTGGTGGACGTACGAGTTGCCCTTGTAAATGCTGTCTAACCCCTCCAGTAGAAACAGCTAACCTAAACAAAAAGAAAAAAAAGGGGAGGGATCAGGAAATGACAAGATTATCATGAAAAAGTCCCCGTACTCATTGGGTTAACTGTGGTGTGTGTGTGTGTGTGTGTGTGTGTGTGTGTGTGTGTGTGTGTGTGTGTGTGTAGTCATT